>NW_024468938.1:1907712-1910134 GCF_010015615.1 Cucurbitaria berberidis CBS 394.84
AATTATATATTATTATATTAAAATATTATATTATATTATAAATATAATTTAAATTTTAATAAAATTTTAATAAAGTGCGTAACTTACTTAAGCGCATAGCTTGCCTATATAATATATTAATTAAATAGCTATAAATACTTTAATTAATAATATATTAATTTTTTAAATAACTAAATATTATTATTAAGAAACCTTTTATATATATTTATATATAATTTAAACTCTAGTATTTATATATATATAAAGTTTAAATACTCTAATTTATATAACGTATTACACAGGCGAGTTAGTCGCCTAGTTAAGTTAGTTATAATGCTAAAATTTTACTAAAATTAGTACTATGCACAATAGTACAGCACTATAAAAAACTATAGTAGTAAATTATAATAAACTAATTTATTTAAAAACTACTTCTACTTTTTACTTGTATATTTGCGTATTATGCCTAGCTTTACTATAATATTTACAGCGCCTTTAAAAAGGCTTACCCGCTTTAGTATATACTTACTTTTTTGCTTTTTTCTTATTACTACGCGCCCTAAACTTTTTTAGAATTATTAGTTAAAAACTATTTTCTACTATAAAAGTTTTTTTTTTTTATACTTGCTTTTTTTTATATAATTTTTATTATATAGCAGCTTTATTAGCTACTTAAAGTTTAGTAATTTTTTTTTGCGCTAATACAAGCTTATACGCAACTATAGCTGCACTTTTTAAAACTTTTTTAAAAGCTTTAATTATTAAAGTAAAGGAATTATTTAAATACTTTTAAATTTTTATTTTAACTAGCATTAATTAAAATTTAAATTTTAAAGTATTGCTTAGTATTTTTAATTTCTAGAAACTATTTTTAATAGTAAGTAGTAGTAAAGTACGCAATTAAATATTAAGCTTTAATATTACAGTTTTAAAGTTAAAAAGAACTAGACTAGTGCTTTTAAAGCTACTTAAAATATTGCTTTTTATAATAGTAGTATTAAAAGCTAGTTTAAAGTACAGTAAAAACTTAATTTTAGTAATATAATTAATACTATTGTGTATTAGCTTTTTAGCTTAGTACTTATACACTTTTTTTAAAAGCGCAAAATAACTTATATTAAATAGCTGTAGTAAGTGCAATAAATGCAAAAGTATATAAAAAGTAATAATTTTTTATTTTTTATAGTACTGCTAGAATTAGACTAATGCGTGGCTTTTATAACTATTAATAATAAATAAATAATAAGTACTAATAACTTTTTTTTTAGTATACTTATTAAAGTACTTTAACTACTTAAAAGTAAGTTTATTTATTGTCTAGCCGTTCTTAGAAACTATAATAACTTAATTATAAAATAAACTATTTTTTTTATACTAGGCTAAAAAGTAGTTTTTGCCTGCAAAAATAATAAAAAGTAAAATAGCTTATTTTATTATATTAATACTTTAGATTATTATTACTTATTTTTAATTACTCTGCTACACTATTTTCGGCTGTCTTTAATAATTAATACTTAAAATAATAGTTCTATATAATATTTAGCTTATTATAAAGCCTATTTTATTAAAGTTGTATATATTTTTATTCTAAATACTATACTTAGCTTTTATATTTTTTATAAATTAAAACTAGCCTTGTATAAGCTTAAAATTTTTATATAAAACTTTTTAGTAATTGTATTTTTAAAAAGTCCTAGTATTAAGCTGTAAATATTATTTAATAAATGTACTAGCCTAGTTCCTACTAATAAATAGTTGCCTATATTTAGCTAGCAAAGTATTGGCTATATTATTTATAGCAGCTAGTTAGGGCGGAAATCTTTAGTCCTTAAAGTAGAGTATATGCTAAATAATTACTTTTTTTTCTATTAAAAAAAGCTTTATTTTATTAGGCCTAGTATTATATTATAAAAGTTTTTTTTTTAGTTAATTACTAAGTATTGTTTAAGAGACGCTGTAGATCTGCGCAGCTTTTTGTTAAAAAAAATTTATATTATATTTTAAAGCCTAAACTACAAGCTGTATTTAGTTTTTTTTTTAAAAAAATTGCATATTATTGTATTAAGGCATCGCGTTTAATAGTAGAAGACTACTAATTTTAGTAGGGTTTTAGCATTATAACTAACTCAACTAGGCGACTAACTCGCCCGTGTAATACGTTATATATATATATAGAGTTCGAATCCTATTATTTCTATATACATTTATTTATCTTTTTTAGTTTTAAATTTGGTCACCCACCTAACTAAAAATCCTAAGTTATACTACTTAGTTTTTTTAACCGTTTATAACGCGTTGTTTTACTTTTTCTATAGCTATAGATTTTATAAACTATATTTTAGTTATATATATAGTTATATATATAGTTTTTATATAGTTATATATAGTTGTATATAGTTTATATATAGTTTTTATATAGTTATATATATAGTTTTTTTAGTTA
>NW_024468938.1:1911659-1913945 GCF_010015615.1 Cucurbitaria berberidis CBS 394.84
TAATTTAAAAGAATTATTATAAAAGTGTATAGTTATAGCTAAAAAATCTATATTATTACTAGAACTCCACTCATCTAAAGTAAGAGAAAATAAACTATTTATATTATTTAAATATAATTTAAATTTAGTTAATTCTTTTATATATAATATATCTAAATTTTCTTTAATATTTCTTCTACTAATAGAAGGTAGATCATCTTTTAAATATTTTAATAAACTATTAAAAGAATTACTTTCTATTATACTAAAAGGTAAATTATTAATTATAATAAAATTAAGTAATAATTCTTTATATTCTTCTTTATTAAATAAAATAAAACTAGGTCTTTTTCTTATTTCTATGATTGAAAGTAAAGTCGACGCTAGAGCGGATTATACCACGCAGTAAGAGAAATTAGTATAAAAATTATAGTTTAGGTGCTATACCTAGCACCTTAACATAGTATTAAGGCAGTAAAGTTTACACAATACTAGGTTAGCTAAATAGATTATTAAGAAACCTTTAACAATTGCTATTAGCAGCCCTAATGCATTATTATCTAAAAATTATAGTAACAGAACTATAGATTCCCTAATAGTAACTAAGTTGTTTAGGCATTGCTAGGCGGCTTTAAGTTTTAACTATAGACTGTTGTTAAAGCATAAATAAATCCTTAAACTAAAATTTAGGCAAGCTTTAGTTTAGTAGTAAGCTTGCGCTTTAACAGCTAATACTTTCCTATAATTAGTAATAGCTTGCGCAATAGACGTAGTCTCTATAGAGCACGCAGGGTAGAGCTTACAGTTAAGGCTTATAATTATATATTATTGCTTATTATATAGTTGTATTGTTGCGCGTCCTATAGTCGTATATAAGCAGGAAGTTAAAAGTTTAGGTAGTAAGGGTCTAAACGCGTAGGCAGCAAAGCACATATTTGCGCGCTTATTTTATAAATTAAGACCTATTTCTATCCTAACTTTTAAGTCTCTTATTTTTTACTTCTATTTCTATGTTAAATACAAATAATATAATGCTAATAAATAAACTTGTGCATGCAGGCCTGTAAGTTGCTATTATAGCTAGCAATACTAGCCGCAAGCTATTAATAGTTGCCTAGTATAAGTTACTGCTCCTTAACTATTTTAAGCTAGTAAATAGTAACTGCTAGTACTATAAGAAGGTATATAGATACTTTAAAGTTAACCTTTTTTCTTGTAGTAGGCTCTTTTTACCCTGCCTAGTTAATTTTAACCCTCTAGTATTTCCTTATAATAAGCTAGTTATAACTAGGCAGCAGTAATACGCGACTTTTTCTGTAGTTAGCTGCTATATAATAATGCGAGATTCTAACTTTAGCCGTAACTAGGCTGCCTTTATTAAAAACTAGAGAAACAAGCTTTTATAGCTTATAGAGGATATTAAGAGTAACGTAAGGCTTGCAGCGTATTAGGAAAAGTTCCTTAAAAACTGTAGTTACTAGTAGTATAATAACTAGAAAATGTAGCTTCTTAAGATAGTTAACTTAGTGCGTAAGTAGACGTAAGCAGTAAAGCAAGCAATAAAGCAAAAAAGCAAGCAATAACAATTTAGATATACTACAGACAATAGCTTGCGCAGGCAAAAGAGAGGAGCAAGGAAGTAGTTAAGCGTTTAGGCTAACATTGCAGGAAAAGTTGTTGTTATTATTATTATTATTATTATTATTAGCGTTGCTATTGTTGCCTAAAGGCCTAGTGTTAGTTAGCTACTTAGTAGTTTAATGTTACGCCAGACATTCGGACATGTGCTTAGAGGCCGTTAAAAAAAACAGCGCCTTAGCAGTTAAAGTTACGTTGTCAGGGGTTAAAAGTTTATTGCTTAGCAATTCTAAAAATAAAAGTACGCAATATACAGTAAAAATACTAATAACGTAAGCTATTAATAACACATTAGGTCCTGTCTTCGCGGGGGTCTTTTTCTTATATTAGAAAATGTAGGAGTAACCCTATTAATAATATCTAAATTATTATTAGAATTACTACTTTCTATACTATTATTTATATTATCTATATTATCTATATTATTTATATGATTTATATTATCTATATTATTATTGTTTATATTATTTATATTGCTATGTTTATAATTATAGTAGGATTTTAAATTACTAGTATTTATAGGCCAATTTACTATAACAGAATATTCACAACTAGAGCATTTTATATTTATTTTTCTTTTTTTTTCTCCTTCTATATAAGGTAATAATTCTCTAGTAAATAATCTATTTCTAAATATATTAGAACTATTTTCTAAAGAAGGTAAAGTAA